>NC_079457.1:37841710-37856710 GCF_903798145.1 Danio aesculapii
AATTTCTTTTTGACAGGTGATGTTCTGCTTTAAAAGTATTTTAGTCATGCAAAGCTTATGTAGATTGTATTGTTTTACGAATGGGTTATATGCACAGAAATATTGTTTAGCTATTAAAGTCTTCCGGTGAATGATGTGACTATTTTCTGTTTCATAAGCGACCTTTTACAGCATCGATAATGTAGATTTTTTATTTCGTTTAACAACAAAACAGCACTATTCTGCCTAGCCTGCTTTACTGAGGTGAAGTTAGTTTTGTATTCACATTGGTTCATTTTTGAACATTGACAACCTGTGATGCGCTCCCTATTGTTTACCATGCTATGAATATTCACTCTGAAATAGCATGTAAGTATGGCTTAGTAATAAGTGTTATTCCTGTACACCGCCGGCCAACCACTAAGCATACAGTAGTCACTTTAGGACAAAATGTGAGAGAGTGGGACCAGACCAACGATCCTTGCATGCATGGAATATTGCACATTATGACAAGTTTTGCTTGCTAACTATATAACTGAAAATGTGCCAGATATTATACAGTTTTTCGTTGGGAATTGTAGTTACGCTAGATATTATGCTAACTGGTTAGCATTTTGGCAGATCACCTGCTGCACCTTCAAATAACGTGACACAGAATGTGAAAATGCTAACTTAGTTGGGTTGAAACTAGCAAAAACACTTGGCTGGAACTGCATTGCACTGGGTGTATAATAGGTAAACCCTTTGGATCAGTTTGGATCAGTGAATATGCATAATTACAAGTAATGGTAAGATATTGAAATAAATAAAAGTTTAAAGAAAACAATAAATAAATAATGTAGTTTAAAATTATATTTTTATTTAACACATTATACGACTTTAATGTAAAAAAAGTTAATTTAAATACATTTTAAACCATTGACACTTCCTTTTGAAAAAAAAAAAATGGTGTCCTTAAATTTTTATGTTTATTTAACATGTTTTTTTTTTATTTATAAAGTATTTTACTAATTTGTATTACAGTAACAAAATATCTATGGATAGATAGATGGATGGATGGATGGATGGATGGATGGATGGATGGATGGATGGATGGATGGATGGATGGATGGATGGATGGATGGATGGATGGATGGATGGATGGATGGATGGATGGATGGATAGACAGACAGACAGACAGACAGACAGACAGACAGACAGACAGACAGACAGACAGACAGACAGACAGATAGATAGATAGATAGATAGATAGATAGATAGATAGATAGATAGATAGATAGATAGATAGATAGATAGATAGATAGATAGATAGATAGATAGATAGATGGATTTTCGGCATCAGTGCACTCTTGTGACGCATTATCCTTCAGAATCATTCTAATGTTGACTATTTGATGCACAATAAAATAGAAAGTTTTGTGATGCGCACTATTTACATATACACTCTTACTAATTTAGCAGAAGCTTTTATCCAAAGTGACTTGCAAATGAGGAATACAACAAGAGAATAAACAAAGTGGCAACTAATCACAAGACGTGCCAGCACAACTAAGTTTCAAACATGCAATCCAAAATATACAGAATAATTAAGGTAACTGTTTTGGGTGTACTTATAATGTTGCAAATGGAAAGATTTATTGGAAGCCATGATATGTTTTCCATTGTTCCTTGATGAATAGAACATTCAAAAGAAAAGCAGTTAATTAATACAATTAGAAACACTAGAAATGTTTTAAAATCTATTTTGATCAATTTAATGCATCCTTCACTTCACTGCGTCAATGGTTCCATGAAGAAATATCAACATCACTGGTAAGAAAAAAACAAGGTATGAATTTACAATATGGTTTTGACCAGGGTTGGTGTTGAAATGTAAATAAAATGTATTTTAAAATAAAATATTAAATACCTTAATTTTAGGTGTATCAAAATAAACTACAAAATACAGCAGTCACAACGTGTATAAAAATAAAATACAGTATTTTGTATTTCAAAAATATTACAAAATTATTTTGACAAAGGAGCATGACATTTCTTTGCAAATCTTCCATCAAATAGACCTATTTAATCAATCCCTTCACCATTAAACTGTCTTGGTGAAGTAAACAATGTTTAATAGCAGTGGCAGGTAAAATTGCCATCATCCCTGTACAATTATTATTTAACCTCTTAATAATTTAAAAGGGTGTTAAATAAAGAGTTAATTTATTTTTTTTGTTCACAGAATTTTTCAGAAATCCTTTTTTTTAGCTATTGAACTTTTGAATACTCAATGTAAAAACTGTACTGTTAAATATTTGTGTTGCATATGCTGTGACATATTCAGGTTTACATCATTCCTCTTCATTAACTATACAGTGAACCTACTGATCAACTACTGGCATTTAAAACAGCCAATGCTGTATTGGCTATGACTTATTTTTATGTTGTTTGTTTTAACAACAAACATTTGGCATCAGCAATCCATCCAAAACTACTTTCACTTGTACTTTTCTCCTTAGATTTTTTCAATACTTCTTTAAATGTCAATAACATCCAAAGCACCAATCAGAAGGTGCATTTATATGATGTCTTGATGTAGATTTCTTAAAGTATTTTACAGTATTTTAAAAATACAAATACAAGAGACTAAAATATTTGGATACAAAATATTAAGCCATTTTAATCAACCACATCAATATACAAATACAAATTACAAAATACTATTTTGTATTTAAAATACGTATTTGAAATACATGTATCATAAATACTGCCCATTCTTGTTATTAGCAACTTTATTTATAAGAATCTTGGTTGATTATAAAATACATAAATTATTTCCATCTCCAAGGTTTTGGATCATGTCTATGGTCCAGTGTATACATTGGTCATGTATAGCACACACATACAAAAACAAACAAACAAACAAACATACATTACTTTTAAAAATCTGAAAGAAGGTTTTTGCTGCTATCTGAACCTCCAGTGTTCCAGATTAATATTGCATGTACTACAATAGTTCATTCATTCAATCCTATCTCACAGGTTTGAAAGGTCTGAATCTCCAGTCTCAGCATGAGCAGGTAATTATCTCTCTGATGATCTTAAATCAATTTCCTTTGATTGTCCTAAAGAGAGACAATCATACCAACAAGTCCCCTCAGAAACTGCCGTGTAATCCAGCTCATGAAGCTCATCATTGGGACGCTGGTGCAGAAAGCCAAAGGGATCTCTTCCTTTAATCATGGAGTAGTGATGAGAAACACAAGCGGTATAATTAAAAAAAAGGATGAAATTGAAATGACAACAGGGGCATCACACAGGATATCTGTTTTTCCACCTCACTAATTAACACGTTACGTCTCTTAAAAGCCAATCAGTATCTGATAACGCTCAGTTTTAAATTGACATTAACAATAAGCTTGTGCCGCATTAAAAGCCCTGTCCTCCGATGACCTCATCTCATGGTCCCAAACAAACCTGCTTTAAGGTGTCACTGTCACTCTGATTAGCAGTCTGATCCTTTTATTCCAACAATAGAACAATCAAGCACAGCAAGAGAGAAACCCACTGACGGCATGGATGACTTATTCAAGTTCAATCATTTTGAGGAGAGCAAAAAAAAAAAGAACTCGCTACAGGAATAGATTCAGATATGAGAAAAGACAAAACGTGACTGTAAGTGAAGTTTCACAAACTAATTTCGAGAGCTGCTCTCTCATCTGTAATCATTAGTAAGCCAATCGGATCATTCCAAACTCACTATAAAATGCCCAACTAATGTTACTTCCTCATCTTCATTTTTTTGAAGAATCCCCCATCCACCCCATCTCCTCCTTTACCAGGGGGAGCTCTCGAGAGCTTCCTGATTTCGTACCCCCTCACATGCTCATTGACCAGGCAGGAGCCTTGGGCTCAAATATCTCTGAGCTCAGGCTTCGCTCCCAAGACAGCATGCCTAACCTGCTATTATTATTAAGCAATATCTACATAAGTGTGAACTCTTGAATAGAGTTTTAATCATTTTCAGTTTATTAATCTTTTCAAAAGCAGCTCAAAGTCAATGGTTTGAGATGCACTTTTTCACTGAATTGCCTAAATTGGCTACATTTTTTATTATTATATTTTGTTTGTTTGTTTTAATTTCAATTTAAAATATGTTCATTGATTTACTTATTTTGTTTTGTACCATTAGGAAGTTCAACTGCCAAAACAGAAATCTCAAAAATAACATGATTACTTAGTCATGTCTTAAATTTAAATATTTATGCATTTAAGGCCCTGTTTACACTAATACATTTTAGTTTTAATACACATACGTTTTGCTACGCTTACGACTTCCATCCACACTTCCCTGGAGTTTTCGAGCCCCGAAACAGTGTGTTTTGGAAACGCTGAAGAGGCTGTTTTTGTTTTAAAAGGCTGCTGCTCCGTGTCAGTGGATGAGGGAACACTGAAGCCTGTTTCACACCGCAAGCGTTAGCATTGCGCGAGCAGAGCGTGAGCAGAGCTTGAGCAGCGCGTGTTTTTTCGGCGTCTGTGTAAACAGATTAGAGCTGTCATACCGCACGCAGCAGCAGCGCGTCAGTGCGAGGCGTGAGCGTCGCTGAAGCAGCTGTGCCGCGATAGTTTCGGTGCTGGGTCTATTTTTGCCGCTCATGCTTAATTAAAGTGACAGTGCATTGATAATGACCAAAACACATTGAATGACAGTAAAAAGTGGCATTTTTACCCAATAAATGCGGTAATAATATCCAATGATTTATATGTAGTCAATCAAATGAACTAAAACCATTAAAAACTGCAACAAACATTTATTTAGTAAATAAATGTATTTATTTACATAGCGAAGTGAATTGTGCGTAGTGTAGTTCGACACGCATGCTGGATGATGTGAGCTCGCCGTGTGCTGAAGCAGAGGAAGAAAGCTTTAATCGGCTTTGTTTTATGTTCACTCAAGTTGTTCCACCCAGGAGTTGTTTGCTCTGTGAACCTGACAACACGAAAATAAGTAAAAGAAGGGCATGCATTGATTACTTTTGTCCGTCTCATCCTTTGTACGAGCTGTTACTCTGCCGCTGGACATTACTGAAGCGGAGAAAGTAACACAAGTTTGATCATGTATAAATATGATTATAACTATATTGTATAAATATTATTATAACTTGGCCTACAACAACCCGACAACCAAAAATTAAATGACATGATATCACAGGCAATTGTCCTCTGAGTGCACCAGACATGAATGACACTCCTCATAGAGCTTGAGAAGCATACAGCACTGTATGATCTATACCATTTGTAAAATAAAGACTTGCAGGTTAAAGAAACAGCATAGGGTGAGGTTGCCGCGAGCCTTGGTGCAGACGAAAAGTTTTTTTTTAAAAGTGTATATGTATATAAAGAGAGATATGTAACTAGATAGAATAGGCAGAGATAGACTGATCTCTGCAGCAGCTGCCGAAGAGCTGCGCGCTGCAGGCGCAGCTGGTGTGAAAGGCAAACGCCTGCATGCAAACGCCTGCATGCTGCTGCTCTCCATACGCGCTGCGCACGCTCTGCTCACGCACTGCTTTCGCTTGCAGTGTGAAGGCGTGAGACAACTGAAAACAGGCGGGGCTGCTGATATTCGTGCTTCGTGCTTAAGTAGACAAAGTTCAGACATTCATCCTTTCCTTCAGTTCAGACTTTGCTTAAAAATAACATACACCAAAAATGTTAAGGCATCATGTACAGTTGAAGTCAGAATTATTAGCCCCCCTTTTGATTTTTTTTTTGATTTTTTTTAATATTTCCCAAATTATGTTTAACAGAGCAAGGAAATTTTCACAGTATGTCTGATAATATTTTTTCTTCTGGAGAATGTCTTTGTTTTATTTCGGCTAGAATAAAAGCAGTTATAAATAAAAAAAAAAACATTTTAAGGTCAAAATTATTTGCCCCTTTAAGCTATATTTTTTTCGATATTCTACAGAACAAACCATCATTATACAATAACTTGCCTAAGTGCCCTAACCTGCCTAGTTAACCTAATTAACCTAGTTAAGCCTTTAAATGTCACTTTAAGCTGTATAGAAGTGTCTTAAAAAATATCTAGTAAAAATTATTTACTGTCATCAAGGCAAAGATAAAATAAATTTGTTATTAGAGATTAGTTACTAAAATATTATGTTTACAAATGTGTTGAAAAAATATCCCCGTTAAACAGAAACAGAGGAAAAAAATAAACAGTGGGGTTAATAATTCAGGGGGGCCAATAATTCTGACTTCAACTGTACATATTTATATGACCGTCATCTTTACTGTAACAAAACGGAGCCTATAACATAACTGCTTTATTTCAATTTCATTGAAAAATATTAAACATTAGAATGGCTGTGTGGTTTTGGCAATATGTGATTATTGGTTACATAAATGAATAGGTATATTAGTTTATCTTTGCGTTCAGCCAAAACCCGTTATCTAAGAACAAGTAAGCTAAGGGGCCGATCACACCAAATGCGCTTTTCTATTCTAAAAACGTGTGGTGCACCACACTACCTTTTTTGAAAAAGAGGCGCGTACGCTTTTTCTGTTGCTAGGCAACAACTGAATCAGCTAGGTATTGTACGAGAGTGTTGCTGTTGATACTGGTATAATTGTGATATTTAATAATATTGTGATAGTCTCTTTCATTCTCCAATCAAATTAAAGCAGATGCAGGGTTTCCGTTGAGGTGACAGGTGTTGTTAATATAACTATAGAGACGTTTGAAGATGGAGGAGAGACTAGTGGTTGTTACACGGTGTAATAGCATACATTGACCGGCATCCGGTGGGGACGCTGTCCTGCGGGATGCTAGGCACTTGTTGCGGTGCTAGGCACTTGTTGTGGGAGACTACCAGGCAATAAAGGCAGTTCTAGTTCAGCTCATGTCTGTTTTATCGTGTAGAACACAAACATGGTGTCAGAAGTGCACTAAATTCTGAATATGTCCATGAACAGCATTCCAGCACCCGAGGGCATGCGGATGTCCGGGGATATATCAAAGAATTGGGACATTTTCAGAGCGGAATACGAGGACTATGAGCTAGCAACTGGATTAAGTGAGAAACCCAGCGAGGTGAGAGCAGCAGCACTACGCCGCCTTTTGGGCAACGAATGTCGGCACGTCTACAATCATAATATCGTGTTGACTGAGGAACAAGCTAAAGATCCGAAGGCCATACTCGATGCCCTGGGGGCCTACTTCAAGCCTGCAAAAAACGTGATCTACGAGAGATACATGTTCGGGTGCTGCAAACAAGAAGTGGATGAGCCTATTGACAGTTTTCTCACAAAGCTGCGGGAGCGAGCATCAACCTGCGACTACAAAGAACTCAAAGACGAAATGATTCGTGATAGACTTGTCTTGGGTATTACTAATGAGAACACCAGGCGGCGCCTATTGCGTGAACGTGAGCTGACCTTGTCACAAAGCGTAGAAATATGCCGATTAGCAGAAGTGACGGAGCAACGTGTTAAAACAATTGACAGCTCTATCACTGACAGTGTGAACGTCGCAGTAGCACAGAGAATGAAACGCAAGGACGGTGAAAATGAGCAAACATTCCGTAATGCATTTTGCAAGTATTGTGGGGGAGGTCACACGAAAGGCAAAGACCTGTGCCCCGCGTATGGGAAGACCTGTCGATCATGTGGTGTATTAAATCACTTCGCCAAAGTGTGTAGGGCACGACAGAGAGCCTACAGTTCAGGCAGAGTCAACGTAGTAACGGATGATGCTCGAGACGAGCAAGCGCCATACAATGAGGGTCGGCTTTTCACTGCAGAGGAATGCGTTGACACAGTAAAGTGTCCAGGTCCAAAATGGTTTGTGAACTTAACAATTAATAAACAAAAGCAGGCCTGTCAGCTAGATACAGGTGCTACTTGTAACGTTATGAGCAGAACAATCAAAGAGAAACTGGACTATAAATGCCCCTTGCAGCCGAGCACGACAAAGCTGAAATTATATTCGGGCGCGACAATGCTTTCTCTGGGACGATTCCACACAGAATGCACGGTAAAAGGCACCAAACACAAGTTGATTTTTGAGATAGTAGAAGCCAATCAGGATCCACTACTTTCGGGTGACACATGCCAGCGGCTAGGGCTCATGAAACTCACCATCCCCGAGGAGCTTCACAAAATTGTTGATTGCCCGGATATACCCCTCACAAAGCAACAGCTGATTTGCAGTTACAAGGATGTGTTTAATGACCCAGTCGAGTCTGTGCCGGGTGAGGTTCGATTCGTGCTGGACAACAGTGTGTCGCCAGTGCAATGCGCGCCACGGAACGTACCGGTGGCCTTAAAAGCCAGAGTTAAAGAGCAGCTTGACAAGCACATCAGAGAGGGACACATCACATCGGTCACCGAACCCACTCCATGGATCAGCAACATGGTAGTTATAGCGAAGCCTGACAAATTGAGAATTTGCATAGATCCAAAACAGCTGAACCAAGCACTGCAGAGATCTCATTACCACATGCCGACACTCGAGGACATTCTGTACAAATTACCAAAAGCACGTCTGTTTACGCTGGTGGACGTTCGGGATGCCTTTTTACACTGCAGACTGGACAATAACAGCAGTTTAACGACAACTTTCTGGACGCCATGGGGGCGTATGAGATGGTGCAAACTGCCTTTCGGCGTCTCGGTGGCGCCCGAGATCTATCAACGCAAGCAACATGAACTGCTAATGGGACTCCGAGGCATAGAGCCCATTGCGGATGACATACTGGTAGTTGGCTGCGGTGACTCGGACGCAGAAGCCGAGTCGGATCATGACAAAAATCTCCGCGCACTAATGGAACGCTGCAGAGCCGTGAAGCTCCGACTGAGCGAGAAAAAACTTCAATTCAAACTGAAAGCAGTGCATTTCCACGGGCACATATTATCAGCCGAAGGCTTACGCATCGACCCGGAAAAAACGAAAGCGGTCCTGGCAATGCCGGCGCCTCAGGATGTGAAGGCTGTTCAACGGTTCATTGGCTTTGTAACATATCTGGCCAAATTTCTCCCACGGCTCTCAGATGTGTGCGAGCCTCTGCGCAGACTGCTGGACAAAGGCGTGGCGTGGCACTGGTTACCCAAACATGACGAGGCTGTCCAAGAGATAAAACGTATGGTTTCTGACACACCCGTGTTAAAGTACTATGACATTGATAAGCCAGTGACAATCCAAAGCGACGCCAGCAAAAACGGTCTGGGCTGTTGTCTGCTGCAGCAGGGACAACCTGTGGCATTTGCCTCGCGGGCACTCACTAGTACGGAGCAGAACTATGCCCAAATCGAAAAGGAATGCCTGAGCATAGTATTCGCATGTCAAAGGTTTCATCACTACCTTTATGGCAGGGAGTCAATCACGGCTGAAACCGACCATAAGCCCCTCACGACAATTTGTAAAAAATCACTCTTAAGTGCGCCCAAACGTCTCCAAAGCATGATGTTGCAACTACAAAACTATAACCTGAATGTCGTGTACAAGCCTGGCCCTGAGATGTACATAAGTGACACGCTGAGCAGAGCGGCGCTTCACAAACAGGTGTCCAACGAGCCCGGACTACTGTTACAGACGGTGAACGCCACGGACAGCTACGAGGCCGCGTTTACAATTGTAGATCAAGCGCTTCACCTCAACGTGACTGACGCCAGCCTTCGTAAAATTGTTAAAGAGACAAAATTGGACGGCACATTGCAGGAGCTGGCGAATATAGTGTTAGCAGGCTGGCCGGAGCGCAAAGAGGATGTGCCGCTCTCAGTACGCGAGTACTGGGCATTGAGAGATGAACTGAACATTCAGAATGGCGTACTGTTCAGAGGTCAGTGCGTTATTCTACCTAAAGCACTGAGAGCCGAAATGTTGACTCGCATTCACGCAACTCATATCGGAGGTGAGGCCTGTTACAGACTGGCGAAGGAAACACTGTTCTGGCCGAATATGAGGAGCGAAATAAAGGATTATGTGACAAACTGCGCTGCATGTAACGAGTACGCACACAGGCAACAAAAGGAAACAATGATGTCTCACGAGATCCCGGTCCGCCCCTGGCAAATTGTGAGTATGGACCTGTATGCGTACAGTGGTAAAGACTTTCTTATCATTGTGGACCACTACTCGGATTACTGGGAAATCGATCAGTTACCAGACTTGACAGCAGACACGGTCATCACGCGTTGCAAAGTTCAATTTGCACGTCACGGGCAGCCGGATAAAGTAATCACTGATAACGGACCGCAATTTGATTGTGAATCTTTCAGATGTTTTGCGAGACAGTGGGGGTTCGCTCATGTAACATCCTCACCTCAGCACCCACAGTCTAATGGAAAGGCTGAGTCCGCAGTGAAGATCGTAAAATCCATATGTAAGAGAGCAAAACTCGATGGGTCAGACCCATGGCTTGCAATTCTGAACTGGCGAAACACACCGACAGAGGGAATTGACAGCAGTCCCGCGCAACGACTCATGTCCCGTAGACTTAGAACGGGACTTCCGATGGCAAACAGTCTGCTTATTCCAAGCGTGGTGGAGGGAGTTTCAGAGAAACTGAGATGGAAACGGCGCATGTCTAAATTCCAGTACGACTTAAGAGCCAAAGACCTCCCAGAGCTTAATGTTGGAGAATACATCAGAATGAAACCCCTACCTGGAGACCGCACGGGCCGGTGGCGGAGAGGCCAATGTTTGGGAAAGGTGAATCCGCGATCTTATGTAGTTGATGTTGAGGGCACATGGTACAGGCGCAACCGCGTGGATTTGCGAAGAGCTGAGCGTTTTGACCAGTTTAATCATCAAGAGGCTGAATCAAAGGAGAACAGCCAGGGCACTACCGGCGGCAGTGAAATAATAATCACAAGAGGGGAGAACACATCAGATATTATAGACTGTGAACCAGAGCAAGCTCAGGACCAAAGACTGATAGTGACCAACAAACTGTCACCACGGGGAGCGCCGATCATAACTCGCAGCGGCCGTCAGTCACGACCACCACAGAGACTTAACTTGTGAGTTCTAGTTGGCTATTAGGCTAGCATAAAAAAAAAAAAAAAACATGTAAAGTTATTTGTTAGTTGGTGTTTGATAACCTATTGTTTCTGTCGAGTTTGAGTGTTTGTGGCTCTCTGTGAAGTTAAGCGACTCTCTAAAGAAAGGGAGATGTTACACGGTGTAATAGCATACATTGACCGGCATCCGGTGGGGACGCTGTCCTGCGAGATGCTAGGCACTTGTTGCGGTGCTAGGCACTTGTTGTGGGAGACTACCAGGCAATAAAGGCAGTTCTAGTTCAGCTCATGTCTGTTTTATCGTGTAGAACACAAACAGTGGTTGCTGCTTTGAGTTATCAGGAGCTCTATGACTTCACAAATCTTGAATATCACAATATTAATAAATATTAAGATTATAACAGTATCAACAGCAACACTCGCACACATTACGCAGCTGATTCAGTCAATGCCTAGCGACATGAAAAGTGCACCGCACTTTTTTTTTTCTTGTCAACAAAAGACACGCTTTTTCTGCCAACACAGAGACGCAGAAATGCCAACTAACCCAGCCGGGGTTCAAACCAGCGACCTTCTTACTGTGAGGTGATTGTGCTACCCACTGCACCATGATGCCACCCTTGTTGAAATGTATTTCTAAAATTAGCATTATTCCCAGGCTCCTATATGTGTAGGATCAGTAATGTTAATATACTTTTATGCCAATTAATTAGTTCTTTTTATTGCCTTTAAATTGAAATAACTAAACATAAGCATACAGGAGGCTGTGAAAAATGCTCATTACAGAAGTTCAGACAGCATCTAAAGTCTTTCGCATCTGAACTCTTTTCAGTTTTTGGGGAGATTTCTGTAAAAATGTTGTCAGCTTTTGTTTTGTTGGCATTTTTTATCAATGTTTAGATGCTGAAGATTATTGGCTGTCAGATTAATAGGTTATCGGCTGTTTCCTCACACAATCAATGAACTTTAGCTTATTGAGCTGACATCCATTCAAAAAAAGTCAACTCATTTTCACTCCAAACAAATCAGATAAAAATAATGAAAATCATGACCCAAAATATTATGACAGCTATAGTATGCTCTCAACGCTAAGAATTTCCATGCCTTTCACTACAATATTGATGGTAATGTACAAGTTTTACTGTGTGTAGCAAGAAAGATGCAATGGTGCTAAAGCGCAAATGTATTAGACATGATTAAAACTGTAGGAAAAAATAAGAAAAGGACGATCTGTATTATTCTGTACTATGTTTGAATTTTAAAGATGGGATCTGACTCAGGGTGCGACCCATTTTATGCTTTGTTTTGATAATTTTTAGGCTCCCTAGAAAAGTGCTCTGATAGCGACTGTGTGCAAAGTGATAGAAAACTATTTATAAATCTAACATGCCAAATTGGCTGGTAGGTTGATTTGCATTACACGCCACATTTGATTTTCACCTGTATTTGGTGGGTGTTCATTTCAAACCCTATACTGTAGTAGATCTCAGCAGGTTAGAATTTACTTTCTTTAAAATATCTTTATGTATGAAAAGCCGATAACCCAAAGTATACTTCATGAAGGTCTGTCGGTAGCTAGGCTTGTCATCTGAACAATCCATACTATATGTGCACAGTTTGATTTTTGAAACTGGCTATTTTTATAGTGGTTTTTAAAGCTTGCACATGTGGTTGAGTTAATTCACTCAAAGTCTAGATTATTGCCACTGATAACTTGCCCTCATTTTGTTCAAATCCCCAGAGACCTTCATATTCAGAACACAAACTAAGAAATTTGAGATAAAATCTGAGACCTCATTTTCTATTGTCAGTATTGGCCACAAGTTTAGGACATTCCACAAGAATGGAAACCAAAGGTTGAAAGACAAATAACCTAAACAATTGTCATGTCATGATTATAAATAGCTCATGACAGTCTTATGAACAACCACTTCAAGTCTTACCAATATATATATAGGTTTTGAAGTTCTTCTATGTCATTTTTTACAGGCTGTCAGTCAAAGCTTGCAGGCTGTGAATCCTCCATCAACACATCTTAAGCCTAACAATATACCAATCACTCACTCTTATGATGACTGGATCATGGCACACTGAGCCAATCAGTGGTCTCTGATGCTGAACAATAACCCAGTCATTCATGATTATGAAAACTGGCTGGGGTTTAACTGAGCAGTCAGCTATCACTTGGCCTCACATTTACCTTTTTAATGTACAACATGCAGCTAGCAAAAAAACTTTAAAAGAAAAATTAATAGCTGAAAATGTTTAGCTGATTTTTTTTCATTTTCCTTTTTTAATGTCAAGCTGCACATGACTGGAGTGCTGACACCTGGCAGGATAATTCTACCCACTTAATATTTGATAATTAACATAATGAGAGAAGACATGCATGAATAATAATTCATGCATGATTGCAGAGTCTTTCTGACAAAATGATTTTCTAGAGAACATGTATGTCATGTCATATATATATATATATATATATATATATATATATATATATATATATATATATATACATACATATATCTCTGGCTAGTCTGAGTATTTCAGAAACTGCTGATATACTGGAATTTTCACGCACAACCACCTCTGGTGGTTATGTAAGTGAAGGGGGTCCAATGCGGTACTAGAAAGGTGTACCTAATAAAGTGGCCAGTGAATGTATATACAGTACACACAAAAAGAGAGACAATCACCATACAGTATAAATAGTGTGGGCGTTTAATATTTTTGACAACTTTGCTGACTAACAAAACAAATAAATACTTGACAAAATTGTTTTGTTTTAGTGTAAAATCATTTTACAAAAGGAAACATTTTGTGCAAATAAAATGTTTAATGTCTGTTATGTTATGCCTGAGGCCATCTATGTCAATAACGAACCTTTTTAATTATAATATAGACGCTCAGCCACATATAAACATTTAGAAAAAAAGGCAGACGTTGGGAGCGCGCGACCGAATGTGACGTCAGCAGTGGGGCTTCTTTCTTTCTATTTGGGAAAAGCGCGAGCTGGGTTGCCTGATGCAGAGAAAGAGAGAGAGCGCAGCGCGCGCACAGAGAAAGAAAATCCTGCACGGTAAGTTCTCGCACATTTTCACTGCAAGCTATCGCTTTTTTAGATATAGCCCTTGTTTTTTTTAATACATGTGTAGGCTACAGGAGTATGTGTACAGTGATTTTTTTTTTTAATCTACATACCTTTAAAACAAAGTTGTATAAATAATACGCGCAAACGCGCTCCAAGTTTCTCAGTGTGCATATGTTTAAGCAATCTGTTTCCTGCAGAGTGTAAATGTTTCATATCACTCTCAGATATCGTCATGTGCAAAGAGACAGATGAAAGACATCGACCACCTTAGACTCGTGGAGAGATCTGCGAAAGCACGAGAGCAGCTTTATAAAGTAAAGCGCTTTTCCCCGGAGGCTCAGCTGTCACAGTATGGAGAACATCACGAGCCCCTTCATCCCAAACCCGACATGCAACTACAGCATGGACTTATACTATCACAACTCTTTCAACCGGAGCGATCTGAACTGCACACCGCCGGCTGACTACTTCTTTTACGCAGATCTGTACGTGGTTCTCCCGGTCATTTACTCCGTGATATGCGCCGTAGGTTTGACAGGCAACACGGCGGTCATATATGTGATCCTCAAAGCACCCAAAATGAAAACCGTGACCAATATGTTCATTTTAAACTTAGCTATTGCCGACGACCTCTTCACCTTAGTGCTGCCCATAAACATAGCGGAGCATCTGTTACACTACTGGCCGTTCGGCGAGGTGCTCTGCAAGATCATCTTAAGCATCGACCACTATAACATCTTCTCGAGCATCTACTTCCTGACGGTAATGAGTGTGGACCGGTACCTGGTGGTGCTCTCGACCGTGCGCTCCAAGCGCATGCCATACCGCACATACCGGGCAGCCAAGATAGTGAGTCTGTGCGTGTGGCTGCTGGTGATCCTCATCGTCATGCCGTTCTCTGTGTTCGCGGGAGTCTA
>NC_079457.1:37861710-37891710 GCF_903798145.1 Danio aesculapii
TGTGGATCACAATATCACTTTACCGGCTTAAACAGCCCAGCATGGAAACCAAACCCTCACCGACCAATTATAAGCTCTGATTGTGCTCTACAGTATATGATGAGGGACTCTTAAATCAGTTCCACATCGCACTGATGTCTGGACTGACTCATGGTGCCCACATGCAGATGCGGCTTTAACAAGCTCCCGGTCTGTCTGGCTCACGTCCATTCACGGCAATTAGCATTTCTGTTTATGTGGCATTGATTCAGCTGTAAACAAGGCATATTCTCCTCTAGGCTGAGGACAAATAACATTAGAGGGCGGATAATGCAAAGTGGCCAACCCAGACTAGTTGGAAAGGCACTGACATTTTATTATTATTATTATTATTTTTACTTTGAATTGAGTATTGCAACTTAAAAACGTCATGTGTAAAAAAAAAACATTCAAAGTACATGAACACAAACATAAACTTTTTAAATCCTGCTTTAACACATTTTAATCTGTTTTGGATCATTTTTATTCTTTGTTGATTTATTTTCTTATATTTGTTTCTTTAATTCCTGTTTTTGTGAAAGTATGTTTGTATTACCATTGGGTATGAAATGCGCTATATACTTAAATAAACTTGTCTTGTCTAAGCAAAATATAAATCTAAAACAAACGATACAGTATATTCTACACTGACTGATCTTTAGAAAACAAGCATCGAAGACTTTTAGAGATTAATTTTAGGGTGGCAGAAAGAGATTAGAAATCACATGCAAATAGAAAAACTAATAACTACCCTTATTTATCAGGGTTCGCCACAGCAGAATGAAACACCAACTATTCCGGCATATGATTTGAATATAAAATGAATCAATTTAGTTCAACCAATTTAGTCTTTGGGCTGTGGGGGAACCCACGCGCACATGGGGAGAACATGCAAACTTCTCGCCCAGTTGGAACCTTCTTGCTGCGAGGCAACAGTGCTACCCATTGAGCCATCATGCCTCCTCATTTAATGCTGCTTGTGCAATTTGTCAAATGAATGCTAAATATATACAAAGAACAAGGAGACTTATGACCAGGACATTCAAATAAACAGAACGCTCCTCTCTCGGATCTCCGACAGCACCACTGACTTTAAAAGTACCCTGGTTTGTCACCTTTTGGGGTTCCCTGACACTTTTCAGTTGCCATCTGAGCTACTTGCAGCACATTTTCATATTAGCATGTGTTTTGAGCATATGTGTGCAAATATGTTGTCATATTGATGATGTTTTTGTTATGAATGTTGCCAATCAGACATTTAATTATTTTGCTTTATTCAACAAATAATACACCATCAGCTTCTACCCAGAAAAGACTGGATGGTTAATGTGTAATACGATTCCAAGGTATTTACGACAAGAAAGAAATGCTTGCTTGGAATGGACACAGAGACATGGTCAAGCTCCTATACAACTTGCTTAAGACTGATGCTTTTAATGTAAACCTATATTCCCTCTTTATGTAATCAGGTTTTATGGTTAATATGGTTTTAATCCTCATGCAATCAATGTTTTAACATTACTACAGCTAAACAAAATTGTAGATAGTTCATGTTTGATGTCCCTGGGAAGCTAATCTCATGTACTGAATGATCGTTTATTTTTTTTACATTTTAAGAAACTTTAAACACTCTTCATCAGTAGTCATCCAGACTGCATATGCAAATCATCAAGCTTCTCAACAAAGGCCTATAATATTTCCTATGGGAAAATAACTTTCTTATTGGTCAACTTAGCTCCTGTGAGGGTTACAAGACCAACCTTATAAAAGCTGGTGACTAAGACCGCCCCCAGAGAGAATCCCAAAGAACACCAAAACAAGTACAGGGTAAAGGATAAGACCCTGAGAGAGAGAAAGTTGTTCCATTTCAGCTCAGGACAGCTTCTCTTCGGGTCCAATAAAGAGACTTGGAGCCTGGCAAAATGGGTTAACCTCACAGCTCAGACATTCCCATCTCTGATACCTTTCTATCTTTCTTTTCCATCGAGAGTCTAGTTAAGTTTAGTGCACCGCGAAACCAGAAGTCAACACGACTAGTCCTTTTGCCACCTCAAAAACTTGAAAAGACAGACTCCACCCAAGTCGTATTCATAGTTTTCAGTCATGTTACTAGCGAAGAGGACCTGTTCAGTACCAGTGTTCCAAGTTTACAAATACTATATACATACAATATGTATCACCAATGGGTAAATTAAGTAAACTACCCAGCAGGCACACAACATCATAAGACAATAACATTAGGTTAGATTTAGGTCATGACGTCAACTGACCAAATTCAATGTCTAGCCAGCGTCTATGGACAATGTTATTTTGATGTCCAATAACGACGTCAAATTACGATGATATTTGGTTGATTTTAGGTTGTGTTGGAAAGTTACCAAAATACAACATCTGATAGATGTCATAGTGGTAACATCCACACGACATCAAGGTGTAAAATTATTAGACGTTGATATTTGATTGATTTTAGGTAGGACATTGGACACTGACGTTGGCCTGACGTCGGGTTCTGACGTCAATGATTTTCATTTCCAAACAAAATCCAACATCCCCACGACGTTGGGGCATGTTGGGGTACAACAGCAATATGATGTCATGTTGATGTCTTGTGCCTGCTGGGTAGGTTCTAACCTATAACGTGGTTAACCAACTTTAAAATGTTTCCATAAGTACACAGCAAGAATTGTGTAAGTTTAGGTAAGAGCACCAACTATAAAAAAAGTGCAACCAATAAAACACAAAAAACATAATTTGCATGAATGAATTATATAACATTATCTCTAAAAAAACAGGTATTAGCATTTTAAGTTTTCAGCAGAAATTAAGTCTGTATACCTGGAGTCTGCTATATTATTCATATTGTCCAACTAAAACTAACATTAAAAACATGATAGGTCTTTAATCTTTTCAGAAAACTTGAACATACTGTCCAGGGTGCTGGAGCTTAGGAGTCTTGCAATATTCTGCAATCAACTGATCAATGCTTAAAAAATGCTGAGAAATCACTTCATGTGGCCCTACAAGAGTGATTGCTGACAGACTGTCTGTCAACTGTCACCTCCAACACATTTTAGAGAAGAGAAAACTCACCCGCTGACTTGCTACGCAGTAATGACTAACAAGGGTACTGATGAAAGTATAGTGGAGTTAAAATACAGGATTTGCTTTTCAAATGTAGTGAAGTTAAAGTCATATACTTAAGCAAACCTCAAATAAAATATGCAAATTAAAGTTATGTAAAAGTGTTTTTTGCTTGCCACTTGGCATAATTTCAAAGATTTTTTTCTTGATGAATCTTTATTGTCACTAATAATAAAGACAGTTCTAAAGGTGTAGGGTGGGTTTTAGTGTAAGACTTGTGCTTATTTCAAATGTCTCATGGCATCGGAGCTCCACCAGGACACAATATGCTTCAATACTGTGCCATACTGATTTAAAAACTGCTGATCTACTGTGCTTTTTATGCATCATGATCATCATCTCTAGGGTTTACAAAAATAATTAGTGATCTGCAATTCTCTAGACAAAACTGCCTCATTGTTTCCAGAGGTCAAGCAAATAGACAGACAACAGTATCTCAAATAACCACTTGTTACAACTGCCAATTTGAACATTTCATGTGACTTAATTGCATCTACTGGAATTATGCGAATAGCCAAGAACATGCTCAAAAACAAAAAAAAGATTTTATCCACCAAAGACTTTAGCAACAACAAATAATAACTTCTAGTTGATCATTTGGTATCAGAAGTAGTTTATGTGAAAGGCCTCTAGATAGTGCTTATTTTACCAAAAGAACATATGATCATGCCTTGATTTTGATATTATTTAATTAAGACAGTGAGGTCTGACTTTGCTTAGAAAAAAAAAATCAATTAACAGAGATAATGTACAGTATAGAATATAAAGTCATGGTGCAGTGGAAAAAGAATTAATATTGTGTATGACTCCCATGAGCTTGGAGGACTGCAGTAAAGTCATATAGAATAGCAAAGAAAGCATTCTTGTAGGACTCCCAGAGTTCATCAAGATTCATTTGATTCATCTTCAATGCCTCGCTCTTACCCCAGACATGCTCAATAATGATCATATCTGGTGACTGGGCTGGCCAATCCTGGAGAACCTTGAGCTTCTTTGCTTTCAGAAACTTTGAAGGCTGAAGTGTGAGAAGGGGCGCTATCCTGTGGAAGAATTTGCCCTCTCTTGTGGTTTGTAATGTAATGGGCAGCGCAAATGTCTTGATACCTCAGGCTGTTGATGTTGCCATCCACTCTGCAGATCTCTCACATGCCCCCATACTGAATGTAATCCCAAACCATGATTTTTCCTTCACCAAACTTGATTTCTGTGAGAATCTTAGGTTCATGCTGGTTCCACACTGTAAAAAAATCTGTAATTTTACATTAAAAAAAAAAAAAAAAACGTTAAATAATGGATATTAAATTACAGATATTTACTTATTTTAAATTTCTTGTAAATTTCTGTAATTCAACCTCTAAGTAAATATCTGTAATTTAATATCCATTATTTTACGGTAATTTTCTGTAATTTAACAGTCGTTATTTTAAGTTTTTTAAACTGTAAAATTATGGATTTTTTTTTAATTAGATGATTGAGATGCAGTTCAACAGATGATTCATCAAAAAATAAAAATGACAAATAATAACATTTGGGAAAGTGGCAAAGGGTAGATCCCTTTGCCACTTTCCCAAATGTTATTATTTGTTGCTTTTACAACTGGGATCGCAGCAAGACTTTTGTCAGGGAGTGTAGTCGAACAAACTAGTTTTTTGTATACTTAATTCTTTAGCTATTTTTTATTGCAGCAAAGTGTTTTTGGAGCTTTGTATAATTACAGTTGAACCACTGATGTCACATGGACTGTTTCTCAGGGCTGTAGCTGTTTATGGAGAGTAAGGAAGCTCTCAGATTTAATAAAAAATATCTTAATTTGTGTTTGGAAGTTATACAAGGGTCTCCGAGGGTTGGGGTGACATGGGGGTGAGTAATTAATAACAGAATTTTCATTTTCAGTTGAACTGAACCTTTATCAGTTACAGTATCACATCTTGGTTCAACAGAGCAACGTCGGATGGTCTAGAATAGGATATTTAGATTGTGGATTCACAGCAAAAAATTAGTTTCCAGCACCTACAGTATATGAACCTGTAATATGATGAATTAAGAAAGGTCTACAGGCAAAATGTGGTCCAACTCAGTACTATAGTGAGGTATATTTAATAAGGTACTGTACATAATGAGTGTATTGCCAGAGTCCTCGATTTGCTTTCCCTATTTTACTGATGAATGCAGACATCTGCTTCATACTGGTATGGAGAGTTATTTTCCCTTGCATTAAGTGTGTGAGTTACATCTGCGACAGTATGTTTAAGTGCTATTGTTTGGACAAGACACAAACAACAAAAGGTGACAACACAATCGGCTTTTGTTGCTGCTAGTCCTTTGATGTCCATTTGGTGCATCATGAGCTTACTGTTTCATTAAAAAACATGTTTTTTGGCACTATGTCACTTTAAAAATGCTGTGAAATGTGCCTCAAAAAGTCAATATTTTGTAATCACAAGGCTTGCTTATTTAATAATTCATTTAAATATTATTGGCTGTTATATTCCTTAATAAAATTGAAAAAAAATCCTTGTTGATATCCATGAATCCTTCCACTTGGGATCTGTAAATAAGTTCTTTCATTTCAACCATAGGGAAAGAGATTTTAAAGCATAAACTTTATATTTTTTTCAAACAGCATACTGTGAATTATTAATCAATATGTTTTTACTGAAGCCATCTCTTCATATAATTTCAACACGGCAAACTGCTCCTTTTTTTTACAAATTAAATATTTTAAATGTTTCACCTTTGAAATAAACTGTTTGTATAGACATACTGAATAACACATTCCATCATATTTTTTTTTATTTAATTCCACTATGCTCAATTTTTGTGAGTTGCTGTTGTTATGTCATTAAAATCTACTTGGTTCACAGTCTTTTATCCTAGTGCCATCAGCTATGCTTATATATATATATATATATATAAGAATGAATGAATAATCAATGAATATAATGAGTATATATACACACACACACAGTTGAAGTTAAAATTATTAATGCCCCTGAATAGCCCCCATGTTTTTTGTTTCCCCCGATTTCTGTTTAACGGAGAGATTTTTTTCAACACATTTCTAAATATAATAGTTTTAACAACTCATTTCTAAAAACTGATTTATTTTATCTTTGCCATGATGACAGTAAATAATATTTCAATAGATATTTCTCAAGACACTTCTATACAGCTTAAGGTGAGATTTAAAAGCTTAATTAGGTTAATTAGGTTAACTAGGCAGGTTAGGGTAATTAGGCAAGTTATTATATAACGATGGTTTGTTCTGTAGACTATGGAAAAAATATAGCTTAAGGGGGCTAATAATTTTGACCTTAAAATGATTTTTAAAAAATTAAAAACTGCTTTTATTCTAGCCGAAATAAAACAAATTAGACTTTCTCCAGAAGAAAACAATATTATCAAACATACTGTGAACATGTCCTTGCTCTGTTAAACATAATTTTGGAAAAATTTAAATAAGAAAAAAAAATCAAAAGGGCTTAATAATTCTGACTTCAACTATATATAAAGATTATAATGTTGTGATTCACCTCATAGCTCCTTGGTTTGAATCATAACACGATCCTTTTGGGGCTAATAAATGGGAAATCATTTATGGAACAATCAGCTCTTAAAAACAGATACTAATGCCCACTATAAAGCTTCTTGTAGATTGATATAAAATACACCCAAGGGTACTCCCAGTAATTCAGAAATATGCATAATGTAGCTAGAGTCACGTATTTCCAATGAACCTTTCATTACTATTTGAAGGGATGACCATTTTTGAAAAGCTGCAAAGAATTCAATTTGCTAACTAGTCATGGGTGTATAATTTTAAAAGTTCATGGAGACCTTTCTTGTCTCCTTCTGTAACATTTGCTTCTGTCTTCTGTCTATTGATCTGGGAAGACTTATTAAAAACAAAATTGATCACCAGCTTACAAACTGTTCAATGCCTAGGTAGTTTGCCCTTATCCAGAGAAGACAAATGAGCTTGCTGCTAGTGCCATAATAGATTTCGGTTACAGCGTTTCCATGGAGCCCAAACCCCTTATGAACTTGGTGAAACCTTAAATGACTTCATAGCTACATAGTTCTGTCCCGTGTTGGGAAGTAGCTAGTTACATGTAATGGTGTTACGTCATTTTATCACAAAATAAGTGGAAATGTAATGTCAGAACATTTACATTACATAATAGAAGAAAACAAACCAGATAAATGGAAATAGAAAAAAAAAAAACATAACTCATTCATCCTCCTCAACAAGGTCACGAAACTAAGTTTGAATATTAGTATTAATTTAAAATAAGAATATAAAAACAATTGCAAGGTTTCAAGGGAGTTTACATCAGAATATTTTCTGTAAATGATAAGTAATATTATGCTGTAACACTTAGGGCTTTCCAGTGCCTAATTTGTGCAAATCTGCGTAACAGATCTGGCAGGTTACCAGAGGATGTAGAGGTGCTGTGCACGAAAGTGGACAGCGGGGGGGTGGGGTGTTGTCGCAGATGAATGTGAAGAGTGTGGGGGGTGGCGGAGGGGTGTCGCGGCGGACGAAAGTGAAGAGTGGGGAGTTTGTCGCAGATGAAAGTGAAAAGGGTTGGCGAGTCGTGGAAGAAAGTGAAAGTGAACAGCGGGCGGGGGAAGAGGGCAGTTGACGAGGGGGATCAGTAAAATGGGGTGCTTTCATAGTTCGTTTTCCCTCTTGGTGTGGTTCGTTTGGGCAGGCGTGAATGTAGCAATCGTACTTGAGTGTGCACCAAAAGCGGACCAAAAAAGGATTCTCTTCAAGGATCGGTTCGTTTGTGGTGAGAATATGATCCGCAATAAAACAGAAACAACCGCAAAAAGTACTGAGCCTTTTTGGACAAATCCAGCTACCGTAGGCCGATGCGCTGTGCATTATGGAATGTGGAGGAAAAATATTTGTTGACAGTTCTTTACCAACATTTCGAAATGTATAGTCTTTCTAAAGTGATGTATACAAACTATATAGTATACTTCAAGCAGGGATACAATCAGCCAGCGCAGTTGTCACTCCATAGTCAAAAGCGACATTTTGTGTCTGCCGGTTAGTTTACTTGCGGGAGTTCCATTGTCATTTTCCGGCATGTGAATTCTGACCAATCAATAAGCAGTTTAGGAAATATGTTCAATAACATCTGACCAATGAGTGATGTGGAATTTGTCACATGACTGCACTTTGGTTAGACATAGACAGCCTTCTGTCATCTCAGAAACATTACTAAGTTAAGCTATCTACTGTATTTCAGATGCTGAAACACAAGTTTATGCTTTCATGACCTCTAGACTGGATTGCTGTTATGCTCTGCTTGCGGTTAGATCGATATCTAGTAATAAACAGCTTCAGTAATAAATGCCGCTGCCAGAGTACTTATCAAGTCAAGAAAAGAAAATCACATCACCCCAATTAAGTCCCATATTGTTAAGTTCTCTGTTAAGTTCCATACTGATATATTAAATGTTGCTTCTCATCAACACGACTCTAAATAATCTAGCTCCTGTTTATCTGACCAATTCTCTGTCTCACTACTATCCCACTTGTTCTTTAAGAGCTTAAATCTCAGGGCTTCTGGTTGTACCCAGAATAACAAAGTCTACTAAAGGAGGTTGAGTGTTTTTATATCTAGCTCCTTAACTCTAGAATAGTCTTTCTGAATGAATGTCTGAGGCTAAGACACACTCAAAAGTCTTATGGTAAGTAAAGCATGTACACAATTCATTACATTACTGTATGAATCGCACTAATTTTGTTAATAGCAAGCGTTGAAGCTCACAATAAGTGTGATGAATTCTGCTATTCTTATGATTTTGATTGGTTCTCTTGTTTGAACACACCATGTCTGCCAATTGCATCAATGTGCATTGCCAATGAAATCTTTAGGCAAATACAACCACCAAACAATATTATTGTGCCAGGTTGCTGAGAGCAGGGAACTGGAAATTGT
Organism: Danio aesculapii; assembly: GCF_903798145.1. NCBI lineage: Eukaryota > Metazoa > Chordata > Actinopteri > Cypriniformes > Danionidae > Danio > Danio aesculapii. The sequence goes on from NC_079457.1 coordinate 37,870,827, forward strand.
GTGAACGTGAAAACCAAAGAATATTTGTTTACTTTGAGGTCAGGCACAGATATGCTGTTGTCAAAGGATGTCAGGAACAGCTGGTTATTGTCAGATTGCCCTCTCACATTTGTAGTTCACCAGAATTACTCACTGCAACAGTACTGCCCTTAACTCAACACTGCACTGCAATTGGGTCCACTAATGCAGATATAGGTCTATGTACATAAATACATAGATATACATAATATACATAAATCATACTGTAAAAAATACCCAAAAATACCCATTTTGTTTGTGTACTTGATGTTAAGTGTTGGTGTTTGTATTAAGTCTGTTGTTTGTGTTATATGTGAAGCACCACCATGTCAGAATGAATTGCCCCAAGGCAATTGTTTATTTATGCTTTGGAATTGCAGTATGACACCTTGATCTTTCCTCCAACATTTATAAATGTTGGAAAATTTGAGAAAGTAACTTATATTGACGTTGTTAAATAGTTTGAACTTTAAAGTGATACTGTATATTGTCTGAGATGATTTTGTTAATTACTGTAAACAAACCTGGTTACAAACTGCCATTACTTTTTCCTGTTATTTGATTCACTTAATTATTTATACGATACATTAAGTCAAATTCTTAAAATAACAATAAGTCACTTTGTCAAACTTCACAGTTGGATTTTCTACATCAAAAGTCAACAGAGCAGAGCTCAAAAACCCATAATGCAAAAAAAAAAAAAAACATGAATACGGACCATGTATATTAACTGGTATTTTTTACAGATGCAAATACAATCTGTAGTCAAAATGACATCAACTGCTCTAAAATAAGAGACACATGTTTCTTTCTTTAGGACAGGGATGTTTTCAAACACTCGTGCTGCTGAATGCATTCAAACAGACACACGCTCACAAACACATACAACAAGCTTATTCTCTGCTTGCTGACCAAATACACATACTGGATAGGATATATGGAACAGATCCATAATGGATGTGCTGTTGAAGTGGTGGGCCAGATGTGATTTAAACTTTGTTGTATACATTTGCAATTTTAGTTTGAAGCTAAAAGCATTTAATAAGCACAATATTCCCTTATTAGTCTTGATTCTAACACAGATCTACAGCAAATGCAGTTTTGTTGCTTTCAAAGCAGAAATAAAAACTGCTGCTTTTTGTATCATTCCTTGTTGTTTCCTTTTGTGTTCATATGTAAACCGAGTGAGCTTTTTATGCAACAAGCTTAAAAGATCAGAAAAAAACATACACCCTCCATTGAAAGAACTGTGAAAATGAAAATTCACAAGATTAAAATGGAGACATACTCACTTTTTAGGTACACCCTACACCTTACTAGTACAAGGTTGGACCTCTTTTTGCCTTAATCATTCATGGCATAGATTCAACAAGGTACAGGAAATATTCCTGAGAGAATTTGGTCCATATTGACATGTTAACATCACACAGTGGCTGCAGATTTGTCCGCTGCACATCCACGATGTGAATCTCCTGTTCCACCACATACCAAAGGTGCTCAATTGGTACTAATGGGCCCAAATTTTGCCAAGAAAAAAAAAAAAAATCGCCCATACCATTACACCCTCACCACCAGCTTGACCTGTTGATAAAAGGGAGTATGGATCCATGCTTTCATGTTGTTGACGCCAAATTCTGACCCTACCATCCGAACGTCGCAGCAGAAATTGAGACACTGGCAGCATTTTTCCAATCTTCTATTGTCCAATTTTGGTGAGCCTGTGCAAATTGAAGCCTCAGTTTTCTGTTCTTAGCTGACAGGAGTGGCACCTGGTGTAGTCTTCTGCTGCTGTAGCCCATCTGCCTCAAGGTTCGACATGTTGTGCGTTCAAAGATGCATTTCTGCATACCTCAGTTGTAACGAAAGGTTATTTGAGTTACTCTTACCTTTCTATCAGCTGGAACTAGTTTGGCCATTCTGCACTGATCTCCGGCATCAACAAGGCATTTGCATCCACAGACAGCTGCTCACTGGGTATTTTCTCTTTTTCTGACCATTCTCTGTAAACCCTAGTGATGGTTGTGAGTGAAAATCCCAGTAGATCAGTTGTTTCTGAAATACTCAGACCAGCCAGTCTAGCACCGACAACCATGCCATATATCTCCTTTCTTACCCATTCTTTCTTACCCATGGTCGGTTTGAGCTGCAGCAGATCATCTTGACCATGTCTACAAGCCTAAATGCATTGAGTTACTGCCATGTGATTGGCAGATTAGAAATTTGCATTAATGAGAATTGCAATGAAGAGTAGAGTCAGTGGTTTGGATGAAGATGGGCTGAAAATATGTATTGAAAACTATACAAAATGTGTGATTCACAACTGTATGCATGCTAGTACTATGTAACATCTTATTTGGTAGTTATAGTACAACAGCACAAGCCATTGCAAACAAAGATTTGAGTTAAGGTGATTTATATGCAAAAATTAATAGATTTAATTTGATAAATGATAATATATATAAATAGATATATATTTCAGTTCAACTGTAATTAACATGATGTTAAAGATGTCGTGCTAATGGGGAACAACTGTTGTTATAGAGCGAGAGTTATACCAAGTTTGAGTTTGAGTTACAGATTACCATTTGAATAACCTAAACCAGGGGTGCCCAAAATTCTCATGAAGGGGCAAAATCCAAGCTTGATTGAGTGCTGGGGGCCGAAAGTAAATATAGCAAACTGTTTTGAATTAAAGTTTCCATTTTTTATTTCCTATTTTATGTCATAATATCTATAATTAAATTGAAAACAAATACGTCAACCATATTTACTAATGTATTCAAATGTTTTGAAAATATATACTACTTGAATAAACTTATTACAATAAAACCATTTAAAAAATCCATTTATTGACATTCTTCAATACGGAACTGCACCTGTTTTTGCGATTGTTTTAGAACTTCTGATTTAGTTGCCTACAGTATGGGCGAAATGACAATGAATGATAAACGGCAGTAAACTGTCAAACTGTCTGTATGACTATACAAATAAAATAGAATAATATAATAAGAAAATATCAGTTTGCAGCATCAAGCAGCAGAACGGGCAGTTTTTAATGTCTAAAAATAAATGGAATTGAATGAGACTGGAAGTCTCGAGCCAAAAAGATTCAGATAGCTGCACCTGCACGTATGTGGAAAATAAGGTGAATAAAACAATGAAATTTAATGCCAAATACACTAGTCATGCTAAACTTGCCTTTAACTTGTCACCTATTCGTTAACTGACAGTATGTACTTTTGAAACATCATGAAACATTTAATTTTTAGTTTAACTTTTTTGTAGCTCAACAATAAAACAAACAAGGTATTCCCCAACCCTTTCCAATTTTTGCAAAACCTTTGCAAAATTAAAAGATACAAAGGGCCAACTTTGGTCCGTGGGCTCTAGTAGGGGCATCGCTGACTTTTTTTTTCACAGCAAACTTGTGAACTGACTAAAACACATCTTACCACTAGAAAAATGTAATAAGCAGGGCCTTACTTGAGGTGAAAATAACAGCTCACATTAGAAAACAACAACTAAGGGAGAAAACAAAGAAAAAAAAAAGAAAAATCACAGTACATTGTGTTAATCTCACTTTATTTGTAAGCCTTCCCCGCAGAGTAAATCAATATTCTGGGATTTAAAAGTACAATGTAGTGTTTTTGAACACAGAACCACACTCGTTGAATCTGATGCACAGCCTCCTGACCTGTACATAGACCACAAATGTGGATAATACCTCCACAGCATTCTAAAGAAATATATCTCCCTTCAGAATGCTGAATTATGGGTCGTGCATTGCTCCGTTTTGCCTTGGGACACGGAGGTGTAAACGTAAGCGTGAGCGAGACACCATAAGCATCAGTCTTCTGTGCTTTTTATTACCCCACACGTCTTCCCCGTCACCGCATTGCTGATACTAAGACATCTGGCTGGATTCACTGTGACACACACATACACACAGCACACACATACACAGGTTGATTTACATTGAGCAATCCATCCATCCGTGGCCCTTCATTGCCCGGTGGTGTTCAAGCCTCCACAACTTCATCCCTTGGTCAATACCAAGTGCATACCAAATCATAAGTCACAGACAGCAGTATTATAAGCCGGTTAGGGGGATTGGGTTGAGAAATGACAGGGGAATGACCTGTGCTTTCCACCAAATGGTAGCCCGCGCTAATTGAGAGGAGTAGAGAGTGCTGGTGCAGTAATGAAATGGCCTTATGTGACGGCAGAGGGTGGCACTAGAATAAAATATCTCCCGGTGGGAGGAGATGAAGCCTTTCTTCAATCTGGTAATGTGTGACTATCTCTGCGGGTTGTGCATATCAAGCAGGGAGGGCGCTTTGCAATATTGATGTGTTACTCTTCAAACAGTTGGAGAAATCTTTAAGATCTGCACAAAGTTTATTGTACTTTTTTTTGCTATGTATATTTACTGCTGTTTTGTGTTAATTATTATTATTATTATTATTATTATTATTATTATTATTATTATTATTATTATCATCATAGCCTCGGCTAGGCCAGTTGGCGTTTCAGTGTGGAGTTTGCATGTTCTCCCTGCGTTTGCGTGGGTTTCCTCCGGGTGCTCCTGTTTCCCCCCACAGTCCATGCGGAACAGGTGAATTGGGTAGGCTAAATTGTCCATTGTGTATGCATGTGCGTGAATGAGTGTGTATGGGTTTCCCAGTGATGGGTTGTGGCTGGAAGGGCATCCGCTGCATGGAACATGTGCTGGATGACGACCCCAAATTGATAGGGGGATTAAGCCGAAAAGAATGAATTATTATCATTATTTCTACTACTACTACATACTTGAGTGAGAATGAAGTTGTTGTTTTTTTAAATTCCAGCAGTGGTTTTTCATTCACATTCCCTACTGAGAGCCTCAGAGATTAATTCTCCAATCTGATAATCTCTATAGTGTTTCATCATTAGATGCAATTCATTTTAGGTATGGCCCATTTCCACTGAGTGGTACAGTATGGAATTGTATGGGTCGGTACGGGCCACCTTTAACAGGCTTGAATTTCCACTGCCTAAAGGGTATCAATGGTACTCTTTTGGTGGCCGTGGTGTATGACAAAAAGTTTCAGTTACGTCATTCTCACTGGAGGAAATCTCGCTCCACGTAAAGCTGTACGTGTCATTCACATATCATATGAGAAGCACTTCTCACTAAACAGATGCTTTTTACACATAAATACTTGTGTTTAAATGTTCATTACTAACCTTTCTTTAAACAAAATTTTATTAAAACTGCAGATCAATGATGAGTGCAAAATAACCTACTGTAACCTCTGAAATTATATAAATTAAATAAATAAATGCAACATATATAAACACACACAGACCCTTACAGTCTCTGATATGTTACCAATTACAGAAAAACTACACACCCCATACATTTAGTCCTTATTTGGGTTCAAAAACAAGCAACATAGAGCCGACAGTCAGTGCAAACCTCTCATCTGTATCTTTAATCTTCACCAGCACATGTAACCTCTTGTTAGAAAGTAATTCCGCCATTACAGAGTTCATAATAGTTCAAAAGTTTAAATATAGCAGTTTGTTCATGTTTTAGGTTGCTTAAACAATCATTTGCTCCTTTGTTTTTTTCCCGGTTCTCTTTTGTTTTTTTTTTTGTGCTTCACTTTCACGTTTGTCTGTTTCTGAAAGGATGGGATGGCAGAAGCACTTCAATAATCACGGACGCATTATTATCATCAGCTAAAAAAGTTTGTTATTTCAAATATAGACGCGGATCGATCACAAGCAACAAAGCGAAACCGCTCGCGCAATAGACGGCCTTGTAAAAAAACTACGGGGTACAGGGTAGATTCTGCTCTTCTTTGTGGCTGTTCATCAAGATGACAATAATGTTTGTTTGAGCTCGGGTCGACCATGACTCATTATTATATGTATATATTAAGGTGTAATGTCTCGGCTGTGATTTTAAAAATGGTGGTTCCTTTGCTTTCATTCTCCTGCTTGTCCATGAGCGAGTGATGTATCTCTGTAAAACAATAGCATTCAGCTGCGCGTCTTGCTCCGCCTTTTGGTACCCTTTTGTTGTGCTTGGTACCCTTTGCAAAGGATACCCAAAAAGTTGTATGGTATGGTTTGCTTTTAAAGTACCTTTGGACAGTGGAAACGGGCATAAAAGCGCAACAAACCGTACCGTACCACTCAGTGGAAACGGGCAATAATGGCAATGTTTGGTCTCAATCAACAGCAAATAGTTTTAACTTTGGGTAATGTTAAGTTTCATTAATGAAAGTTTACATCAGTATGTGGCCATTGCTATTTGAATAACTTTCTTAGCATATTTATATTGTTTTATGTTTGTTTTTCAATAAATTATATTAGTACTCTGCTCTGTGTTCACTGTTGTTTCTGAATTTAGCTCTGTTTGTTTGACTTCTCTGCTATTTCTGGATTCTTTTTCCCTGTGCTTGTTCTGAAATACAATGTGCATTTCAACCTTTACATGGGACAACCCTCAAATCCTTAAATGCAGGTGTTCTAACCATTTATTTGTCCATTTATATATAAATAAAGCACCTAGAAATGCAGAATGCTTCTACAAAATGCTTTGAAAGAATGAGTCGTTATCAAGTGTTCAGTGGATTCAAGTGTGGTTTTGTGATGGGTCCTTACATGAAAATAACTTACTATTAAATACTACTGTCAAGTGTTAGTAGGGTTATAACAAAGTGGAATTAATTGGGAACAACAGGAACCACAGAGTAAGAGGTCACATAAAAATCACAAAGTGGGGTCACCACATACTGAGATACACAGAAGAACTACTTGCCTGACTGCAATGTGCCAAGTATAAGCTTGGTGAAAAGAAGATTATTGAGTGGGGCTGTTTTTCAGGGATTAGGCATGGGTGTTCTCATACTAGACACAGTTACCGTGAACTGCTTCTGGGTACTACTGGATTTAAACTATTGGATTTACTATTGGATTTAAACAAACAAATTAAGTTAAACATTAATACATTTAATTTGTTTAAATTCAACACATAAATAGTTTGCAACAATTCTGCAGACATAATTTATTACAGTGCAGCGTTCTCACCACCTGGGCCACCTGGGCATCTGAGTACCTCTACACTCCCCCGATGACTTGAACTCACATTGTATTTTTACCTTCCAAGCTTATCAATAGCCCCTTTCACACAGTGATACAGTAAATATCCGGATAATTTCCGGAACGACATTACTGGTAAATGAAAAAAAAAAACTGTTCACACAGGCACGGACGTTCTGGAATTTTTCCAGAAAAAGACAATTCACACATCCTTTCCAGAAAACCGGTAAATTCTGACATCATTAATCGGAAATAACCTCTAAATGACTGAGCTTGTATTTGTAAACATAGAAGGCATCAGGCTTGTTAATGGTTTCACTTTTATTTAAAGATTTAGCATTCATACAGCTGCGTTTGTCCCACAGACATCCAAAGGCAGAAGTGGGAACCGCAGCTAAATGTTTACACATTTGATTGCATTGCAAATTCTGTAGATGGATAAGTATTGTGAACAACTTTGATGAAAACATATGTACGAACACTTTCGCATGTCAAGATGTACATAATATGTGTGTGCTGGCGATCACTGAAGCACTCCTTCACTTCATGTGCACACACGTCAAGCAACTGAAGCAGTGCTTGAAGGTAAACAAACAGCAATATATTTTTTACACAAGAAACATTATCTGACTAACATCTTGCAGCTAAATGTGTCTGGAAAAACATTTAAATATTTTCAAAAAGGGGCTGTTCACACATGACCCCTTTCTGGACAACTGCTGGTAATTTTCTGGAAAGGTCTGTGTGTGTGAAAGGGGCTAATGTGACTGTTTCAAAGAAAACAGGAAGAGAACACCTATTGCTAAGTAGAATGGAGATTGCTTTGTAGTGTATGATTTTTAACTGTTTAGGACGCTGTGTAAGAACACATCCATTGCATTTGACGGTAAAATTTTCATAAAAGTAATCGTGCTGCAAGTATTGGTAGGTTTGGTAAAGGTGGCAGCTGAAATGCAGTGAGGGCATTTGCATCTTTGATAAACTATAACAGTTCCTGTTGATTGACAAGTAAGAATAAGTTATAAATCCATATGGAGCAGTCCCTTAAAAGTGATGTTGCATCTTCAGTTTTGCACTCACAATACAGCCCAATCAAACACACTAGAAAAAAAAAAAAAAAAAATCAAAGATTATTCCTTGGAGTTTGTAATTTTTTTTTTAGGTTAAGTGGTTGTAAAAAATTTATTTGAGCTGGATTTAAACAAACAAATTAAGTTAAACGATATTACATTTAATTTGTTTAAAATCAACACATAAATAGTTTGCAACAATTCTGCAGACATAACTTATTACAGTGCAGCGTTCTCACCACCTGGGCCAGTCCTGACCAATCAAACTGCCCTGAGCACAGTATGGAGCATTTAGTCTAGTCAAACAAATTGGATTTTAGGGGTCAAAAATCGCTCAGGCACATTTCAGATGTCTAGTGTGAGTACATGCCAAGTGTCAGAAAAGGGAACCCTTGATGCTTCAGCATACCAAGACATTTCGGACAATTTCATTCTCCCAAAGTTGTTTGAACAGTTTGAGTAACGGTTTTTAGGCATCCAACATGACTGCACACCAGTGTACAAAGTGAACAAGTTTGGTTTGGAGGAACTTGACTGGCCTGCACAGAGTTCTGACCTCAACCTGATAGAACACCTTTCGATGAAGTTTTTATAAAAACACTCCAAAACCATGTGGAAATTCATCCAAAAGGTGAAGCTCTTATAGTTTCAAAAACTGGGACAACCACATAACATTGAGATTCAATTCAATTCATCTTCATTTCTATATCGCTTTTACAATGTAAAATTGTTTCAAAGATTATAGTAAATTAAAACAGTGTCAGTTCAGTTTTCAGAGTTTAGTTCAGTTTAGTGTGGTTTAATATTCACTGCTGAAAGTCCAAACACTGAAGAGCAAATTCATCTAATCCATTGATGTCATTTAAGTGCATATGCTTGTAAAGTAATAAGCCCATAAATATAATGTATGTTTCCACACTCTTTTCATGGTCACTTGGACAGACCAGAGCTGCTGGCAAATGGCGTCATGGTTCATTTATATTAGATTTGTTATTTTTGTATAAAATAATCCCATATTTTTGTTCTCCATCAATAATGCACATTCAAGAGCACATCGATTTGAAAGATTAATGTTTATTTTCAGTCCTCAAGTGCTGCAATTTCACCATGTTCAGAAGATTAAGGTCTAAAAAGGATACACAGATGTCAGCTCAATTTGAGAAGCCACTTCTGTCAATTCAAAATTCACCCAGTCTTGCATTCACTCTAACCCTTTTTACATATTTCCTTGAGAAATTCAAAATACAGAAAAATGAATGTTTACATGTAAAGTGTTATCAAGCTTTGGCCTCCATGTGCGATGCTGTTGATAGCGGCTCATAACTTCGTAGCAGGTAAAAGACTTTCATCATTATTATATAAAAGCTTGCTTTGAAGTAAAGAGAGAAAATATACACATTCATAAACTCATTAATGTTCTGATTTAATTCAGTGAAAACAAAGCGATGTTTCATTCCTTATGCCAGTTATTCTGCTCTCCACCACTCTGTTTTCCATAATCCTCTATTTCAATGATATCGAAATGAACACTATTGAATGAAAGTATTCTGAAAGAATCTGTCAGAAAAGCCGCACAACAGCATTCAATTGCACAGCTTGTAGAGAAACAAGCAACAATAAAAGCCTTTCTATTGTTTGGATGCTACTGAAAGAACACTTTATGCTCTTTTATTATTCTAAAATATAAATTTCAATAGTCTGAAAATCAAATGAGCAGTTGACATCAATGGCAAAGCACTTATTTTTATATTTATTAATTCATTCATTATATTATATACAACGGGTCATCAGACAATCCCATGTTTAATTCAGTTTGTTCATTGGGAACCTCTTGGGAAATGCTGAAAACAATGTCAAGGTCAAGCATGAAGTTATGCAAAACCATTCACAGTTTTATTACCAAGCGTAGGAATTTCAGCTAATTAACTTAATTGTTGATTGCTCCTGTCCTGCTCTGTGGAGTAATTTTGTCTTTTTAATGATTCTTAGAAACGTTATGTCTCTCTCAAGGACATTGTTTCATGCAGCAACATAAAACTGCAGCCTTCAGGCCTTCCTCAGATCTGCTAACCTGGCAACCTGGCTGCAGTTACATAAGCTGTCTACACAATGAAAAACAGGCATTGTTGCACTGACTCTTGAAGGTTTCAGCTGAAGACCAGTATGTTTTCATATACTGTAAGCCTCAGGCCCAAAGGACACACTGAGTTTACAATTCGCTTCAAGCGCATTTGAATCATTTTAATCTGGCACAGCAGGAATTTTCTTCACTTCTTGTTTCTTGAAACATGCACAAATCTGGTTATACACTGCAAAAATAACTTTTCCTACACACCATGTTTGTCATATTCATGTGGACATGAAAAAAAAAAAGTGTCAGTAAACGGTTTTGATTTTTTTTCTGAAAAACTAAACGTTGCGTTGAAGTTCATGTTTGAAATAAAACGTCCAAATGTTGACCAATGGAGCAAATAAAATCTTAGTTCAAATATTTTAGACCTACAGTAAGTCTAACATCATGTCAGTAAACAGTTATATTATGCAATTTTTCAAGTAATTGAGTCTTAATTTAAGAATGTTTAGATATTTGTACTGGGAAACGTGCTCAAATGGTTCTGTTACAGAATTGTAAATTATATAAATTTTAAAAGCTGCCCTATTATACTGCAAGCAATGCCATGTTTGCAGTTCCCTACATATTTGAGCTATATTGAAAATGTCAATGAAAGAAATGACAGTATGGGTTGTGTTTCTTTGGGTTATTTATTTAATATGCCACCGCTGCCAAACGGTTTATCTATTGACAAAGTAAAGTGAAAATTCATCCATTACTAATATGTATTGATCTTTGGGATGACCTGGCAACTGAAGTACTGCTGAAAAAAACAAGTAAAAGAGAGACGGTCAAAGGGGCACTTCATAATGTATAAGTTTTACCCACATCTCCAATATAATCTTAAATGCTAAACATGTCCGTTACTGTAGTTGCACTGCTCATTCTGATTTCTGATATCTCAACTCATTTCTGAAATCTTTTTGTTCTGGCTGTTCACATTATTATTTTTGATGTAGCCATTTTAGATTTTATTGTGAGCTCATTGTGGCGGAGTGGGTAGCACAATCGCCTCACAGCAAAAAGGTCGCTGGTTCGAGTCCCAACAGGGTTAGTTGGCATTTCTGTGTGGAATTTGCATGTTCACCCCATGTTCATGTGGGTTTCATCCGGTTCCTCTGATTTCCCCCACAGTCCAAAGAAATGCAGTACATGTGAATTAAATAAGCTAAATTAGCTGTAGTGTTTGAGTGTGTGCAAGAGTGTATGGGTGTTTTCCCAGTGATGAGTTGCGGCTGGAAGGCCATCCTCTGCGTAAAACGTGCTGGAAAAGTTGCTGGTTCATTCCTCTGTGGCGACCCCAGATTAATAAAGGGACCAAGCTGAAAAGAAAATGAATGAATTAATGAATGAATTCCATTGCAGACAATTCAACAAACATTATTTAGTTTGTTCTTCATGATTTCTTGCAACATATTTCAAAAAAAGTTGAAACAGTAAAGCATTTACCACTTTGTAATGTTGCCATTTCTTTTCACAATACTTAAAATATAAAAGTACAGGGTCTTCATTGTCACATTTTTTGCTTCAAAATGTGCCACAGATTCTCTATTGGAGACAGGTGAGGACTGCAGGCAGGCCAGTTAAGTACCTGTATCGTCTTCAGCCAGGACTTTGTAATGTGTACAGAAAGTGATTTTTGCATCATCTTCTTGAAATATGGGTGTCCCTGGAATATATGTCTGCATAATAAGCCCCAAAATCTCTATGTACTTTTCAGCATTACTGCTGCCATCACAGAAGTGCAAGAGCACATGGTGTCCATTTCTCCCCAAAAATACCTGAAATACTGATTCATCTGTCCGCAGTACATGTTTCCACTGTGTGATGGTCCATCCCAGATGTCTCCGAGCCCAGACAAGTCTACTGCACTTCTGGACACTGTTAACATAGGGCTTCCTTTTGGCACAGTACAGTTTTAACTGACATTTGGTGATGTAACTACCTATTGTGGTACTTGACAAAGGTTTGCCAAAGTAGTTCTGAGCCAATGTAGTGATATTGCTATGGATAAAGGATGATTCTTGATGTAGTGCCGCCCGAGGCATCAGAGATCATGGTAGTTCATCTTAGGCTTGCGCCCTTGTCCAGTAAGCACTGAAAATCCTCTAGATTCCTTGAATCTTTTGTTTATGTTGTGATAAATTCAATGATCACTACATACTTGTGTTATTATTGAATTTATCACAATGTTATGCATGGATGAAGGTGAAATATATAATTGTCTTCCTATCTTTCTTTGAGGAACATTGTTTTTAAACATTTCAATATTTGTTTCACCTATTTGTTTGCAAACAAAAAAAAAAATATCTGCTTCTAAAGACCTTTCTAGGTTGCTGCTTTTGTACCAAATCATAATTACAATCACCTGCTGACATCACTTGTTTCAAATCACATCATTATTTAACCAGTTTACCTGACTACTGGCCCTAAACTGCTCCTGTCCCAAAATTTTTGTTTTTTTTTGGAATGTGTTTCAGGTCTGAATGGCAGAAAAGGATGTATATTTATAAATGAAATGAAGCTGACCAGTCAAAACATGACACGTTTTGTTTTTGCAATAAAATACAAGTCAAAGTAAATTTGGAAATCACAACTTTCTTTTTTTATTTGTTTTGTTAATCATTACTGTTCCAACTTTTTTCTTAATTGGGGTTGTATATAAAACAAGCCTGCACAGATAAAAACTGTCACATGGAAGTAAACACCATGTGTTTATTTCTAAGATGATGTGCTGTGGAAGCCAGCTGTGCTGTGTTCATGTGCATGTGATAATGAGGATGAAGATGAGCTTGCATGAAGCAGTGAGTAATGCAAAAGGGACTTGTGTCTGTCATATTAACAAAGTGGCCAAAGAAGAAGTGACTCTTGTTAGTGCAGAGCTTTGTCTAATGGCAATCAAGAGTAACATAAACTGAGGTTGCATTGCAAAACATTTGACCTTTATATGATGCTCACAAAGGCAAACAATTAACAAGTACAGAACTTAAAAAGTTATAATCAGCATTTTCTTGCACTCTGTTATAAAGGCAACAGCATTAAAAGCATCATATGTTGTGCAATAATACTTACAGATGTTAACACTTCAATATGTTCCCTTTGCCACCACACTAGACGTTGTTGCAGTTTCAGTAATTGTGCCTACAGTTTTGAATTGCTGGGTGGCGCTTTAACCAGACTTTGTCATTCGTGAAAACAACACAGGACAATACGTGTTTAATAAAAGCTAATTGAACATCTCTCATTCTGAATGAATAAATGTTTTCATAATGGAAAAGGGCGTTGTTATTCACTCAGCATGCACAGTGTAACTGTTTTCAAAGTCTGTCTAATTTGTTTGTAGAACCATGTGATGTTTCAGGTTTTCTTTTTTTAATAAATCAGCAAAAGAAAAAAAACAGTTCTGTGTTTTTCTGTCAATATGTGGTGCTGTGTGTACAGAGGAATTTTTTTAGCAAATGGTTGCAATATAACAGAGTGAAAAATGTAAGGTATAAAAATGCCATGTGTATCAATACTTAGGTCCCATACAGCATGTATAAAGCATGGTTTGGAACATTAAAAAAGTTTCTATTAGAACCAAAAAAGATTCTGCTGTTGTAACAAGATGAAAAACCCCATCCATTTAAGATGCAGGACACAACTTACTTTACTGACTTTATATAAGGGGATTTTAAATGATGATGTTCGTAAGATCAGTTTGTTATCTGTAAATTCAGACAAGAGAGAAAATAAATGAGAGTAGAAACAATGTGTTAAATTATTTAAACATTTCATGGTTTTTTTTAATAGATGAATGACTGCAATAACAGAATTGCAGACCCAGACACTTTCACTGTTAGTTAGTCAAGAAAAGCATTGCTGCGTGAAACAAAATCTATAGTATATAATGAATTTTACCTACAGAACCCATAACAGTTCAGTGAAAAAACCTATTATACCTCCACTTCTCATTAGTGATGAAATATTGAAATGTGGAAAACATTTGCGTCAGCAAGAAACTGCTACAAAAGCGCCAATGATAAAATGAATAAATAAATATTTTCAAAATAACTGGAAACTCCAGTAGTTTAATGGATGATACTGAAATAAATAAAAATAAATAAATGGTCTATTTATAGATATAATGGGGTTCAAAAGTATATGTATTTTGATAAACCCATTTAAGCCCATATTCCCAAGCTCATAGTTGACATTTTCCTTTTGTCGGTAATTTTCTACATGTTCTACATGTTATCCATGTTTAATCTCAATGACATGCAAGCAAACCACCAAAAAAAAATAAATTAATAAATAAAATAAAATGAATAAACAAGGAATTGATTTCCTTTCTGTTGTGTTAGGCTTTCAACTTCCTACCCCTAATTTAAGAATGCAAAATGCATGCAAACCCTCCCAAATAAACTCTCTTAAATTGTCACATTACTAAAAAATTATTATTTTTTTGTTCACAAATATATTTCAACTTTACTGAAATTTTAGTTTTGTTAGACATCATCATAGTGGAGAGCAGTATTTACTTTACTTGGGATCTTTGATTCTTGATTTTTTGACTGTTGCAATTCCAGTGTGGGACCAAATACTCTCTACTCTGTTGATAGCTATAGTTGAATGATTCTCTAGCTGTCTAAAGTGATGACAAAGCAGGTGATTTTGCTCTCATTTAAAAATTATAAAACAGAACGGCATGAAATGCCATTAGTCTACAGAGATTTCCCAGCATTTCTATGTTGCAATCAGGAGACCACAATAATTAACCCTGAAAAAGCCAAAGCAAAGCAAACACTACCAGACTACTATAGTATAAATACAGCACTACAACATACAAAAAAATCTAAGAACTAGGACTTAAGGACTCAGTCGCCATATTGTGGCGGAAGATCAACCGTCTTTGCTCTGCTCAATGACAGGCTAATGGCCATCAACATGCTGAATCTCAGAAATGATAAATATTTAAAAGAGGTACTATCTTTATGAATCAATTACATCGTTGCAATCTAAACAACTACATTCTCAACTAAAAAGCCTCAATAGTACATTATGTTGTCCAACTGCTGCAATATTTGTATAAATGTAGTGAGTTTATTGATCTGCTGTCACTCTATGTGGGTTGAGTAATACACAAGGGTGAAGAGGCTGTACAAGTGCTGTTATTGCAGAATATTGCATGGCAGATTCGAGAACCAGACAGAACTGTTGTATAAATATATAACTGTTGTATAAATATTTAACTTTTTTCATTTAACCTTTTGACACACTGCAGTCAGTTGGAAGAATCAGTGTGTGTTACTTTTTTTCAAGCATACCTGTATCTGTCTACCGACTGCAAGACTGGGGCATAATATGAAATGCCAAGTTCATATTATTAAGTAGTAAGTTAGAGGTGTACAGTAACTTGCAGTTATTGAGAACCCATTGAACCATGCGAGATGTCATAACAAGATGTTGTTTGCAAGATGGTGGAAATGTACCAGAGAACGTTTTCACCAAATGTTTTCATGAGGTTTCTATACATTCTTCCACAACCAATTTATTTTATATATTATTATATTCATTCATTAAGTAACTCCACCATGCAACTCCACTCGGTGACTTCATTCGTTATGTCATAACAGTTAGCCTACTCAGCGTTGCCCCCTGTGGTTGCAAATCAAAGATATATACACTAGATATCACATGCGGACCCCAGTTCTCCCAGGACAAATGTCATTCAACCGCTTACTGTCATGACATCTCGCATGATCATAGATATATGATAGTCCTCCACTACACCTTGGTCCCACATTCATTTCAAAGGAGCGCTACTCTGTACTAAAATGGTGGCTCTATTGACGCATTCCTTCAATAGACACCAATAGTGTAGGCAACATCTAATGTAAATATCTATGGTTGCAAATAACAGTACAGTCGCAAGCGCATCAAGTATGAAAGTCTCTGCGACTCACGGCTGTACGTTAATAACTGTGATGGTTGGGTTTAGGTTTGGGGAAGGTGTAGATGTTAATGACTCATAGTCGGGTTTAGGTAAGAAGTAGGAGTAGTTTTTGACTATGCGAGTCTCCATAACTTCAAGTTACACCTCTAACGTACTACAAGTTACGCCCCTTCATGTTATGCCCATGTCTTGCAGTCCTCAGACAGACCCTACTTCATAATTTTGGGGATTTATATCTAATATGTAATGTTTTTGTTGCTGTTGTTTTTTTTTTTTTTTTACTTTTAAACATAATAAATGTGTTTATGCATAATAATTTTGAAAGCAGGTGGTGCAAATACAAGCATCAGATGTGTGTCTATATAAAAGTGTATATATATATATATATATATATATATATATATTCATTAAATTTTTCTTTTTTCACCTTTTAATAAATATCCGATCATTTGATACGCTTTGATTCACTCTCTGTATTACGTTGCCTGACTGGGTTTCAACCATGATTGTAACGGACTGAACACAGAGACTGGACAGCCTAATTTAACCCTAATGCATGAAGTTGTGGACGTGCATCTCAGAGCTGGTGCAAACACAACAAATACAAGCATTTAGGTGTCTTAAGTTGTGTATTTTTCTTTTGTTTTTCTTATGTCTTGACATAACCCATAAAGACTTATTAAAGCGTAAAGTCATGTCTCATTTTAATCATTGCATCAGTCTGAATGTAAATCCCCTCATCAGGCAGCACTGGAGCAGCGTGAGAGAGTGGACCAAAGAGCATCAAACGAAAGGTGTTAACAAAAGAAAAATACACAACTTAAGACACCTAAATGCTTGTATTTGTTGTATTTGCACCAGCTCTGCAATGCACGTACACAACTTGATGCATTGGGTTAAATTAGGCTGTCCAATCTCTGTTCAGTCCGTTACAATCATGGTTGAAACCCAGACAGGCAGTCAGGCAGCGTAACACAGAGAGTGAATCAAAGCGCATCAGATGAGAAGTAATTAAAAGGGGAAAAAAGAAAAATAGAATAAATATTTATACTTTTATATTAGACACACATCTGATGCTTGTATTTGCAGCAGCTCCATGTCCACAACTTGAAGCATTGGGTTAAATAACGCTTTTCAGTCTCCGTGTTCAGTACATTACTTTCATTGTACCTGTTTAGCGGAGGGACACAGCAACATTCCAAGATGCCGGTGCCAAAGGCCTAAAATCTATAGTAAAACATGCCATTTTCTTCATAATGGTTACATTAATCAAGTTTGTTTAATATATTTTTATTGAAGTGTAATCCAATGTACAAAATAATGTAAACTTGACTGAGTGCTTCATTTCCCCTTTAAAGCGTGCACTATACCTGTGTGAACTATAGTTGACCCTTATTCAAATACAATTTTCTAGAAAAAAAAGTCTAAACGCTGAGAGAAAAAATGCAAAACATGTTCATATTGGAAACTATTAACAAGGCATGAAACCACTCAGGAATAATTGGGTACAAATGTCTTAAATTAAACATTTATTCAGTTACCATTTTGGTCCAAATATCATAATAATGCATTTCAATAATATGTTATTATGTATTATTATTTAATATATTACCATAATTTAACCAGAACGTCTCAGTTGAGATTTAAAATCTCATGTACAGTATGGGATATTATTATGGGATGTATTATTATTATACATATTTAAAAGTAACTTTTATTTATACATTTTTTAATTATTACTATCATCATCATGACCATCATTATTATGGAGGATCTGGTGAAATATAAGCAGCATTAAAACTGCCAGGCTATAGCAGGTAAATAATACTCCTCTCACACCTCAGAGAAGGAATGAGAATAGAATAAGAAGGCATGAAGAGAAACAATAATAATAAGAAATGCTAAAGTTGCTCAGACGCTTTGGAAGGTTCCACCTGGAGGAAAGAGGATAACAAAGCAGATCTCAGAGCAGCCGTCAATCAGCACTCGATTTCGCTGGGCTTCATGCTGTCCTTTTATTAGAGGACGCAGAGATATGAAGCGTCCACAGGCTATACTGGCCCTCTTTCACATGTTCAGCTCCTCTCTGAAATGGGGGGAGGGGGGGCACTGCTTTATCCTACCCTGGGAATACAAAGCCTTCTTCAGTCTCAATCGATAAGGTTCTGGCTCTGATAGAGGAATAGGCCACTAGATCCTCCCCTTGGTAATAGAGTTTACAACTAGTGCTTTTCCCAAGAAGAAATGCCTCTGATGCTTTCATCAAAAAAGTCAGAAGTTGTTC
Organism: Danio aesculapii; assembly: GCF_903798145.1. Taxonomy (NCBI): domain Eukaryota; kingdom Metazoa; phylum Chordata; class Actinopteri; order Cypriniformes; family Danionidae; genus Danio; species Danio aesculapii. The sequence continues at coordinate 37,889,339 of NC_079457.1, forward strand.
TTCAAAAAGAGATTTTAGAGCAAAATAATATAAACGGTTTTTATTTGAGAGTCAATGTTAGTAGCAGAAACTGCAATTCGTCAAACTAACGGTGAAAATTAAGACCCGCGCAACGCTTTTTGCTTGCATTTTCCATTGACATTTAATGCCTTGTGACTAAATAAAGGGCGCCAATGGGATCGTGCACACCAATGTGCAAAACGCCAGGCGTAAAAGCGCCATTTTTTAAAGAAACGCCTCATGCTCACTTTTTTCTTTTGACACGCCACGTAAAACCTTCTCCACCAATTAGATTGCCACTTTTGTTTATGTGCACGGAGCTGCTGAAGTTACAGTAAACAGCACTTGGAAGCGCTCAAGAGCAAAACTGTTAATACGAGCGCACATTGAAGAAGATGCCCCAAGGCGTTATAAACGTGGAGCTGCTTATTGTTCTGGTGAACAAAAATCATTTCTACATCGCTAGAGCTGGAGCTGCTGCTTAAACCATCCATACATGTTCTAATCACCAGTAACTTTAGCAAAAAGCCAAGCATGTCAACTTTCTGTCTGCTTCTGTGTTACAAGCGGGTGTCAAGACGCTTAAAGTTGTGTAGCGCCATCATACGTCAAAGAGGGATTTTGCATACTCTTTTGCTCGACGCCAGTGAAAAATCGCTTGGGTTAGAATCCAGAAAAATGCACAGCTTGTCTCGAAGTTTAACAGAATTTCAACTGAAACAAGAATAAGGGTTGGAGAATATCGCATAGCTCCCCCTCTTTGAAAAAAAAAGCCAATATTATTGAGCTAAAGCACATCTGACTCATGACGGTCCCTGATGAGAAGCTGAAGTGGTCGGTGATGTCATAAAAACTGCTGATCCATGTTGGCAGAAGCGAGAAACTGTACTCATATATGCCTTATATAACTTATAACTTATCCAGCATGTTTAACCAAGGCATTGGTTCATGTCTCTGATTGCTTGTGTGGCTCATATCTTAATTTGAATACAAGTCAAACGGTTTGTATGTTTTTCTCACAAACATTGACATTTACCCATCATTCTGATGTATTTGTCAAAGAAGAAAAGCTCAGGGTTGTCTCTGATTTTCAATATTTAGGTCTAACTTTAGATTCACAATTGACATTCCAAAAGCAAGAAGGTCACTAAAATTGTTCAATTTATTCTGGCATATACGACTTCAGGCATATACGACCTTACTTGAGTAATGAAGCAGCAAAACGATTTTTTTCTCATAATACATATTGTCTTACTAGTTGGTCACACACCAGTAAAACAGTTTTAAAATCAGTTGAATCACTTTATAAACAGGCACTTAAAGTATTTGATCAGAAGTCTATTAGTTATCATCATTGTAATATAATACAAAACACTATTTATTGAGCTTTGATAATATGAAATATTTGGCTGTGATTTTTAAAATTTTAAATGAATTTGCTCCACTTCATTAGGCGAGTTTGTGACACACAAGAATAATGATGGTCAAGCAACACGATCTATTACCAGAGGAGACTGTGCTGTGCAGTTTAGGTGTACAACTTTTGCACGGTCAGTCTTCTTATTTAGAGACAGTCATTTCTGGAACACAGTTCCTATTGATTGAAGGGGTGTTACAAATTATTCAACATTTAAATGCAAGTTAAAGAAATGGCTAAAAGCAAATCAAGTTTGTAATCATGTGTAATTCTTTTGTCTAACATTTGTGGAAATTCTTATATATTTTATCCGTTTGTTGTATGTAACTTTACTGTTATCGTATGTGTGATGATGTGTTTTTGACTCTAGGTTGCCTTTTAAAATCTGGCAGGGTCCAACAGATGAAAATTAGCCCTTCTGGCTAACTCTTGCTTATTTACAGTTTGTTAAGTTTGTTTACAGTTGCAACCATCAGCTGCAACCCAGTACTAGTGAAACACCCAAACAGTCTCGCATTCACATGGCCAATATTAGTTACCTATCGCACACGTCTTCGGATGATGGGGGAAACGGAGCACCCGGAAGAAACCCACGCGAACACGGTAAGAGTATGCAAACTCCATACAGAAATGCCAACTGACCCAGCCGGAATTTGAACCAGCGACGTTTTTGCTGTCATGTGACAGTGCCAACCACTGAGCTACCCAAAAAATGATAATTTAAACAAATAAATGAAAAATAAACAGGCAAAGCAAAAAAAAAGTATGAAACAAAGTATTTGAAGTATGAAAGGAAGGAAGGAAGGAAGGAAGGAAGGAAGGAAGGAAAGAAAGAAAGAAAGAAAGAAAGAAAGAAAGAAAGAAAGAAAGAAAGAAAGAAAGAAAGAAAGAAAGAAAGAAAGAAAGAAAGAAAGAAAGAAAGAAAGAAAAGGAAAGGAAAGGAAAGGAAAGGAAA